>NC_138966.1:203752500-203755000 GCF_055761805.1 Camellia sinensis
CTGGCGCCGTTGTCAGGGACTCTCTCCCTGAAGGCCGTGGTAAAAATGGTGTCACGCTGGTTCATTCTAATGGCCCTTTTGCTCTTCTGTGTCACTCAGGTATCATCTGACGCAGAGATTGAAGAACACCAAACCCAGGTGGTGAAAGAGGCAACCAGAAGGCTCTTGCCATTCCTGGCTTGTGGAGGACTGTGCAAGGGTAGGTGTAGTGCGCACTCGAGGCCAAAAGTGTGCAACAGGGCATGTGGCACGTGCTGCGTGAGGTGCAAGTGTGTGCCACCTGGAACATCAGGGAACAGAGAAATGTGTGGGAGTTGCTACACCGACATGACAACTCGTGGAAACAAGACCAAGTGCCCTTAAAAATCAACTACTCAATCTCCCTTTAAACCCTCTCTTTTCCTTTCTTTTTCTTTTAATATTTACCTCCACTACCTTTTGTCTTTCAAATAAAGCCACCACCTTACACCACACCACTTTTTTTTATTCGTTTTATTCTTATTATCATCCTCCTCATCATGTAACCCATTGCAGGTTTTTACAAAACCGTGGGCCACGAAACCTTTTTTCATTCTTATTTCTTTGCAAAAAAAAAAAAAAAAAAAAAAAAAAAAAAAAAAAAACAGCAGAAGAAGAAGATGAACTGCACACCAAACTCATTTTATTCATGTCGGGGCTCACCCCGATCACCATTTTACACCAAAAAAAAAAAAAAAAAAAAAAAACAACAACAACAATCCACACACAACAACCTCATTCACAGGCGGGGATTTTCTTCTCTACTCTGCCGCCGGTCTCTTCTTCTTGCCTCCGTCCTGGGCGGCCCTTGACGGTGTTGCCTCCATGTTTCCCACTCCACCGAGCACGTTCACTCCCCCATACACCTCCACTGCAGTGTATGGCGGACCTCCAAATCGAAACATCACGGTGGCCTTCCGCTTCAGCTTCTTATTTTCCGCCTTTAGCACACTTATCTCTGCTCGCGCATCCTTATACATGCGTTGGAGCAGAGCCAGTTGGGCGTTTAACTGCTGCACCTCATTTGTCCTACTCTGCAGCCGGTGTGACAAGTTTGTGACCGCCGTCATGGTTTCCACACATGACTTCAAAGTATACTGATTGGCCTCAATATCAGTTTGTACCGCCATTTTTTGCTCCACCGACCGCATCGGAAAGTTCAACGGAGCAAAACCAGAGGCGCTTGGTTGAGGTTCACTGGCCACCGCACCAGTTATCTCTCTTGTTGACTCGTTGAGGTCGGGAAAGAGAGTGAGCAGACCACGGGACGAAGAGGCCATATTCTGGGTAGCTGAACGGGAAGACGAGGCCATGTTATGGGTTGCTAAGTGTTTCAGAGAAGGGTTGGTTACAGAGTGTTACAGAGTATCTCTCTCAAGACAACGAAGAGTTTCTCATAGGTGTTAAAATCCACCTACTCTCCACCTACTTCACCCACTTAAACCTACTCCACTAAACCTAACCCACTACACCACTACCACCTCACCTACTCCACTAAACCTAACCCACTACACCACTACCACCTCCACTTCACCTACTCCTTACCTACTACACACTCACCCTCTTCTATATATAGGAATCATGAATCATTGTAATAGAAATCAATAAACAATTATCAATATATCAATCAATATATCAATCATAATATATACACAATTTATGCTCTCTCTCTATCAGTTTATTTTACATGGTATCAGAGCGGGTTTAGAACCTAGTATTTTCGCTTCCCCGGCGGGCGGCAACCTCACCTTAGCCGCCCGCCGGACCTCAGCCTAGTCCGCTAGAATTTTCTACACATACCTTGAAATTTCTTCGAGTCCACCACCTTCACACCCAACTCCTTCTGAAACTGCATAGCAGACGAATTGGGCTCTGCCGAAGCACCCATTGGGAAGAAAGACTTGATGGTGTCGACAATGGCATCGGAGTCCATCGATGGCGGCAAGAAGCTCGAGTTGTTTTCGTTTTCATCGTTACCCATCTACTGATCCTGAATCTCACATCTCGCAACGACAGTGTCGTCAGTACCCATCAAAGCATTTATCTCTCTCCTAGAAGAAGAAGAAGAAGACCCACCAAGTTGTTGTTGTTGTTGCTGCCCCTGTGGCTCTTGATTTTGCCCAAAACTTGCATTTGTTGAAGCCACAGATCCACATGCCTACATAGGTGTAGAAATTTAATGTATAAAGAGAAAAAGAGAATTGTATTATTGATTGATGTTTGTAATTGTTGAATTATTGAATGCTACAATGATTCCTATATATAGAAGAGTAGGTGGTAGTAGGTGGTAGATGGAGTAGGTAAAGTGGAGGTGGTAGGTGGAGTAGGTGAAGTGGAGGTGGTAGTGGTGTAGTGGGTTTAGTGGAGTAGGTGAGGTGGTAGTGGTGTAGTGGGTTAGGTTTAGTGGAGTAGGTGAGGTGGTAGTGGTGTAGTGGGTTAGGTTTAGTGGGTGAAGTAGGTGATAGGTTTTAACAGCCCCCCG